>NC_086010.1:1145000-1147500 GCF_030014385.1 Trichomycterus rosablanca
CTGTCACTAAAACGTTACTTTCAGGTGAATTTTGGGTGACACCTCAGTATTTTTATATCCTCTCTTGGTAAGTTTGACCTGTAATGACTAACAGAAAACCGGGTGGTGGTATCTCACCGTGCCAGGCATGCGCTTTGTGAATAAATTAGCAGCGAGCGGGCGCCGTGTCCCCCCTCGCCAACGCTGCTATTGTTCCCTCCTCATGAAACGTCCCCACAGAAACGTCCGAGCGGCGGTCTGTTCACGCCGTCGCGCCCTGATAGCATTGAGTTTCTCTGTTGGCACCGGTGTAAATGCGGTGGTGTGAATGCGCTGGTGTGATGTGGTTTCCTCTGGTCAGGTGCAGTGGGAGTGCATCAACCCCAAATACAAACTGAAGAAGAAGAACTACAGAAACTCTGGGATCGTCATTCTCAATCAGTGTAAGGTAAATATAGTCCAGCCACAACTACACAGCACTCTTACATAGATGGACAGAAAGACAGACAGATAGATAGATAGACAGATAGATAGATAGACAGACAGACAGACAGACAGATAAATAATTATAGGTAGATGGTAGATAGAAAGACAAGAAAGGAAGACAGACAGACAGACAGATAGACAGATAGATAGATAGATTAGATAGATAGATAGACAGACAGACAAATAGATAGACAGACAGACGGACAGAACGACAGACAGATACTAATGTATATATACACACAATAAAGACATTCAGCTATATCTAAAGTGTTTTTAATTGTGAATTTTAGCACCACCTAGTGTCTGTGTACTTGAACTGACACTGTAATGTGCAGGATCTTCAGATTGTACTGGTTAGGAGCTTTTGAACTGGTGGACACTCAACTGTACTGGTGTATTAAGGAAGTAAATTTATATCGACTGTTTATTCGTCGCTCTTCGTTTATTGTTGGCGTTTGAGAAATGCAGGACGTTCGGACGTGTGTCCACTCACAGGAAAGACATAAACACAGCGAAGGTTCCGGTCTGGACTCGTGCACACTAATCATTAAGCACCGTGCCAGCTAATTCAGCGCGTGGGTAGTGTGGGTGGAGTGATGCACAGCTCCGGGGGGTCTCGAGGGTCCGGGTTTAATTGTAAACAGAGATTTTCTCTGGAAACTTCTGCGCTCCCACACACTTCTGAGACGAGGACCGAGTGACTGAATTACCCACAGCTGAGTGGGTTTAAACCAGTTATTAAACCGGTGGGCAGGTGACCGATTGGCGTCCCATCAAGGCCGAACTCCTGCTCCAGGTTGGGTGCCGCTGAGCCCCGGACACAGCGTGAGCCAGAGGAACGGAGAAATAAATGGAATTAAATTTAATATCATGTCAATTTGTGTTTCCTAACCCATAATTTCACCCCCCCACTCCCGCCATGTTCACCCAAACCCCTTCTTCACCCACAGGTTATAAAGATGCACTCGTTTCTGGACTACATCATGGGCGGCTGCCAGATCCAGTTTACGGTGAGTACATTAGCGACGGCGCTCAGCTTTCTTCTCACGTCGTTTTACCTGCAGCCCATTCGGAAAAGTTCAAACCAGACCCAACAAGGCAGTAAACAATCTAATAATGACACTCTGCGCCTTCTCTGGGTTCAGCTGATGCTAGTTTGAGCGTTAGCAAGAGTGTCGTACCACCGGCGGAGTTAAGCTAATTAAAATAAACATTGTTTTTAAAATGATAACTGCACGTTCGCCTGTGAGACGCCTCCCCCGAAATGAGCAGAGGGTTTATGCAGGGTCACTCCGCCGGTTCCACTCGTTTAATTAAGCTCGTTTAGTGTTGTGCTTTTATGCTAATTCGATTAGCGTTTAATTGCAGTGCCGATGATGAATAGTGATGTTTACTTAGAGAGTATCTGATGTCAGAGTGCTGTTATTACTTTTATAAACACGCGCCGCTAAATGAAACCCCCACAAGAGGACGTGGACGGGCAGCGAGGACTTTTACTGAGTCACTTCTGCTCCAGCGAGTCTTCACTTCTGCCGATCTGAATCAGTTTGGAATCATTTCATCTTAATGAATCGTTTAATTCTGTTAGTTAGTGTTTTTGAAAGGAACGACTCTCCAACGAGTCCAAAATCAGCTTAATGTGGTGTTCAAAATCTGTGGTAACCAGAAATAAATAAAAAAATATAAAAAATGAATGCAGCAATTTTTTCACTGGCTATGACTTACTGATATTTAGCACCACCTAGTGTC
The DNA here is from genome assembly GCF_030014385.1 of Trichomycterus rosablanca. Taxonomy (NCBI): domain Eukaryota; kingdom Metazoa; phylum Chordata; class Actinopteri; order Siluriformes; family Trichomycteridae; genus Trichomycterus; species Trichomycterus rosablanca. The sequence goes on from NC_086010.1 coordinate 1,147,215, forward strand.
TGTTTACTTAAACTGACACTTCAATGTGTAGTATGTTCAGATTCTACAAGTCAGGAGCTTTTAAACTAGTAAATGCTCGTTATCACACTGCAGTTATCTCAACAATATAATGTTTTATGTATCATGTAATTGAATGAATCGTTTTGTAGTATTGATTCACTTCTGCTGATCTGAATCAGTTCTGAATCTGTTTAATCGCTTGAATTTTGAGGTTATTAAGTAGGTTCTGACACACTGAATCATTTTTATTTGTTCTGTACTGAATCACTTGTAGAGTTTTGAATTA
>NC_086010.1:1152500-1165000 GCF_030014385.1 Trichomycterus rosablanca
ATACAACTAATACTACTATTACTACTGTTACTATTAATACAACTAATACTACTATTACTATTAATACTACTTTTACTACTGTTACTATTAATACTACAACTAATACTACTATTACTACTGTTATTGTTAATACAACTAATACTACTATTACTATTAATACTACTTTTACTACTGTTACTATTAATACTACAACTAAAACTACTATTACTATTAATACTACTTTTACTACTGTTACTATTAATACTACAACTATTACTACTATTACTACTGTTACTAATTATTACTACTATAACTAATACTACTGGTACTATTGATTACTAGTACTACTGTTACTACTAATATTATTACTGTTACTACTGTTAATAATTATTATTACTACTACTATTACTGTTACTACTATTACTACTGCTACTATAATCACAACTACTACTACTATTACTATTAATACTACTATTATTACTGTTACTTATGCTACTCACTACTGCTACTATTACTATTAATTACTAGTATTTCTGTTACTACTCACTGTTACTACTATTAATACTACTAATAGTGTTACTACTGTTACTTATTATTATTACTACCACAACAAATGCTACTATTACTACTGTTACTACTACTAATCACACTACAACTAACTACTACTATTATTATTAATACTTCTCTAATATTACTAATATTGTTACTTACTGTTATTACTACTAATAATAATCACAGATACTACTAGTACTGTTACCTATACTACCACTACTACTAATACCATTACTATTACTATTGATACTAGTGCTACTACTGTTATTAATCACTATTTATACTACTAATACCATTACTACTTCTGTTAATAATACTACTGTAACTAATACTAATCACATGAACTACTACTACTGTTATTACTCATTATTACTACTCACATACTACTAATACTAGTACTGCTGATAATTATACTATACCACTCAGTGTTACTAATACTATACAAGTATTACTATTATTCTATTAATACTACTATCATTATACTGCTACTGCTATTAGTACTACTACTACTAACAATAACACTACTATTACTTCCATTATTATGATTATACTACTAACTCTATCTATATTAGTTTTAGTACCACTATTACTAACACTACTACTACTACTAATATAGTTTACTAACATAGTTTTTCTATCAATAATATACTAGTATTAGTACTTCCAATACTTCTGTCACTACTACTAGTACTGTTACTGCTAACATACTTCTACTAATAGTATGGCACTAATACTATTAATACTCCTCCTACTACTACTAACATATTACTAATACTGTTACTGTTACTTGTACTAGTAATAAACAAACATTACTAATATCTACTACTACTTATAATGTACTACTGATACTATTAAATATTTATTACCACTAGCATTAGTACTACTAACATGTTTCCTCTCATATCAGTGATTGTATACCTACTCTCTGTACAGAGTAATAATAGATGTTAGCACTTCTTTCCAATGCTGTTTACATTTATTAATTGTGTGTGTGTGTTTGATTATGTGTGTGTGTGTGTGTGTGTGTGTGTGTTTGTTCAGAACAAATCAGCTTTTCGTTTGCACGTGTTCATTTGCTGATTTGCTGTAGCAAGATTAGCACCGGCGCATTAGTGCTGTTCAGATTAATTAGCGCATTGCGATGCGGACAGAACTCCTTCATTTATCAAGTACATTAAAGTGCGTGGTGTTAATTACTGCTTCCTTAGAGTCTCCTCGTTAATAAGCTCCAGCTTTACAGCTTCTTTAATCATCACAAGGAACATACGAGAGCGCGAGAGTTACACTTCATTACCCCCCCCCCCCACGTCTCTGTGTTTATGTTTTACTGGTTTATTCCTTTTTTCTTGTAATTAATTCCAATTATTATTAATATCGCTGTTGTTATATTTTTATCAATATTATTATTATTTATGTAAACATTTTATCGTTATTATTACTATAAATTTTTTGTTATAATAATAATTATTATTATTGTCATTATTATTATTACTATTATTCTTATTATTTGTATTATTAATATTATTATTTTAATATAATAATAATAATGATTACTTATTATTATTATTATTATTGCTATTATTTTTATTATTATTAATATTATTATTTTTATTTTTATTTTTATTATTATTATTACTATTATTATTATTAATATTATTTTATCATTATAATTATTATTAATATTATTTTATCATTATTATTATTATTAATATTATTTTATTATTATTATTATTATTATTATATGACTCTCCTGATTCTTCTCTTAATGATCCATCATACAATTTTAATAGAAGACAGATCTGGACTGCAGGCAGGCCGGTCAAGCACACGCACTCTGTGTTTACAAAGCCACTCTGTTAAAGGCCTGGTATCGTCATGCTGAAATAATCATGGACCTTGGCATGGACCACTGTCCCATGTAGTTTTTAATGTGTGCAGTCAAACTAGCCCTATGTATATGGGCACAGAGAAGTTTTATTTGTCCAGTCAAAGAAAAACATTGAACGTTAATTGTAAATGAAGTCTCGTGTAATTTAATGTGTCTGTATTTGGTACCCGCAGGCGTCCCCCGCAGCGCTGGCAAAGAGCGTGTTAGCCGAGGTCCCCAATCAGGTGGTGGATTACTACAACAGCAAGGGCATCAAACCCAAGTGCCCCAGTGAGTACGAGTCTTCCAGGACGTTTAACCTCTGAGCGCTGAACTCTACACATCGGCGGTTTTGCATGAGCGGACGGTCGTGGGCTGAAGTTACAGTGCCGCGGTGCCACGGTGCCACGGTGCCACCAGACCAAACACAGGGTGCATGTTTCAGACCTAGCGTGTTGATTAGCACACGTCTCTGATCCTTTTCTATGTCTGTATCCACACGTTTATGGAGATTTTGCTAAATTTGGTAACATTCCTGCGTTATTTCTGCTCCGTTCTGAGGATTTGGGATGTAGGTCGATTAGATTTCTGTTGTAGATGATAAATGTTTTGCACCTTTAGGGTTTTTGCACTGCTGGAAAATGCATGATTGTATTTTGCATGGCAATATGAATTAATCAGACCTCTAAATGTTTGTGTCAGGGGAACTTATAAACACTCTGGTCGTGTCCCAAACACTAGTGTTTATTATAAGTACTTACATGAATGTATACATGTACTGATTTATGGATTTATTTATGTATTTTTTTGTATTTATATGTATTTATGCTGTTAATTATTTGTATATTTATGTATTTATGTATTTATTTATTTATGTATTTATTTATTTATTTATGGATTTATTTATTTATGTATATTTATTTATGGATTCATTTATGGATTTATTTATTTATTTATGTATACTTATTTATGGTTTTATTGATTTTTGTTTATTTGAGTATTTATTTATATGTTTATTTATTTATGTATTATTTATTTATTTAAGGATTTATTTATTTATGTATATTTATTTATGGATTCATTTATTTATTTGTGTATATTTATTTATGGATTCATTTATTTATGTATATTTATTTATGGATTTATTTATGGTCTTATTTATTGATTTATAGATTTATTTATTTATTTATGGATTTATTTATTTATTTATGGTTTTGTTTTTTATTTATTTAAATATTTATTTAAACATTTATTTGTTGATTCATGTATTATTTATTTATTTATTTATTCATTAATAAATTAATTTACTTTTGTAATTATTTTTGTATTAATTAATTAATGCATTTATTTATGTATTTTTTAAGTACATATTCATTTATTTATTTTGGATTCCCCTCCCCCATCACTCAATTTACTCATCTCCAGCCACTGATTTTGAACCCACTGCCGCTTGCACAACCCCCGATCCGACCCGTGTCCAATCTGAGGCCACTTCTCGTCACCCATCAGTGTCGGGTTCCCACAGAGAGCCGTATCGCGTACGGAGAACCGCACTAACCAAACTCCCACCTTATACTGAGATTAAAAACGTCTGTGTGGCGTCACTGTGCAGTTATCTCTTTTAATGTGGACGTAAATTAAACAGATCACCGGCTGGTCAGGGTGTAACTCTCTCCTGGTACTCAGAACCGTTTTGACCCTGGAGTTGGTGTATATGAGTGAATGAGGTGTGATCAGGAACCCTGTATGAACAGTAGTGTTTGGGACGGAACCTCTGCCTGTATAACGAGGACTTTTCTCCTCATTAAAGCACAACAGTAACACTAGAATATTTTTTTGTACTTTTGGTGGTTTATTAGACTTTGATAAATAAAATAAGTTTGTGTTATTATTATTATTAATAATCTGGGTGTGAATTGTGATGAGTGAGTGTTTAGACGAGGACGAGTGGATGTGATGTGGGTTCGAGTGCATGCACCGGGTTTATGCTGAATGTAAACACACGTTATTGTAGAAAATTATTATAAAAATATTAAAGTTTACATTTTATTAATGCTAAAGTGGCTCGTTTTTACAGCTGAACTGTCACATTTGACTCTTTATGATCATGGAAAATCATTTATGGGGTTCTGGACTCTCCGAGAATGAATCTCAGCTCTGCTACCGGTCGGCTGGGCGCCCCTAGCAGACACGATCGGTCGCTAGTGTGCTGGGTGGGAAACGATCAGACTAAAAGTGGGCGACACTGTGTAAGGACCCTGGTTAGTAGCCTGAAGCGCCTGTACAGAAGTGGAGGAACGTGGAGATCTGATGAACTGCGTGATTCATAGCTCATAGCTCTAGAGTCCAGTGGTGATGTGCTTTCAACCACTCCACTGATGCCTGGAGTCGTGCAGGATTATTTTAGGCCTGTGCATCCTTTCTGACTTTGCCTCCAAGAGCAGTTTGGAACTCAGTAGGAGCTTCCTGTTTTGTGAACCTACGTGGATTTAGAGTTAAGCTGTGGTTTCTCCTAGATGTTCTTACTTCAGAACGATAAGAGCCGCTCTACAGGGCTGAGCACTAACTTGAGTGTCACATCTGTGGGACGTTCTCCTCTGCGGTGTCCACATACTTTTGGCCATGCAAGGCTGTTCTGTGTCTGCTGTGCTTTATCCTGTAGATGAGAGTTTGAGAATGAAACCAGACCCGACGTGTTTGATTAAATTTGACTCTGATTCTCGTTTTTAATTCTGTAATCAGCTCTGTTTGAGTTCCATCCCTCGCTCCGACGTCTCGGCTCGACGTGTTTGATCAGAGGAACCTTGGAGCCGAGCGCCGCGCCCACTATTTCATCCGGCTCGCTTTTTTTGTGGTGGAAGATCAAACAAAAGGACGGCGTGATATTCTCCCGACGCATCAATCACCGATCCGAACGAGAGATCTGACCTTCCGGCTCCGAAAAAATCTGCCTGGATCTCGATCTGAGCGTTTTTTCTACTGCTGATGTGAACTTTATCAAAATATCAACCTGTCATTACGTGATTTAGCCTGTAACACACACAAAAACACGCTCACCTCTTTTTTTTGGAGGGGCGGCAGGGGTGTGTGTGTGGGGTGGGGGGGTGAGGACAGACAGGGGAAATGATGAGAATCGAGAATAAACCGATCGACGACATCACGACATAGACTTTAATACCAGGGGCCAGTCTACTAGAGGCATGAGACATGAGAGAACGCTGGAGAAACCTGACCCATGTGTGCAGACAACCATCACAAAGTCATGAGAAATGACTTATTAAAAATTATAGCAACCCTAGAGGAAACTACTCAAGCAGGTGTAGCCTAGTGGTTAAGGTGTTGGACTAGTAATTGACAGGTTGCTGATCAAAACCCACTGCCGGGCCCTTGAGCAAGGCCCTTAACCCTCAATTGCTTAGACAGTATACTGTCACAGTCCTGTATGTCACTTTGGATAAAAGCGTCTGCTAAATGCTGAAACTGTAAATGTAAAGCAGATTTTTATTTGGGTAGCGATGTCACCTCACAGCAAGAAGGACCTAGGTTCGATTCCCAGAATCCTTCCCTACACAAAAGGACCTTCCCTAAACTCTTGCTGCACTGTTTAAAGTTGGAAGCACATACTTTCCTTTATGTAATGATTTGTAAACCTTGTGTGGGTGCAGCATCACATCACATCCCAGATTTTTAGTGGTACTTTAGAGGATATTGCGCTGGTCTCCATGACGACGCGTCCAGGCGACAGATCTCGGGCTTAGTCCAGAGATTAAAGGTCTTATAATCTGTGACTGACGAGTCGATGCTGGGTGAGAATAAAGACCCCCGGTACGTCTCCTCGGAAGTGACGATGAGGCCTGAAATCCTCGTCGTCATGGAGACGTGGGTGAAGAATGATGGAGATGCGAGTCCCCCGAGACCCGAAACGTCCAGTTATTAAGTTCATTCATTCACTCATTGTCTGTTTTAACACCATCAGGGTCACGGTGGGACTGATTCATTGGTGAAGAGCAGGAAACACCCTGGGCACACACACACACACACACACACACTTCTTAGTAGATCCAATTAAACTGACTGCATGTGTTTGGACCTGTGGGAGGAAACCGGAGCACATAGACACAGAACATGGAGTACATGCAAACTCCACACCGAAAAGACCCAGAGAATCGAACCCAGACCCTTTTTGCTGTGAGGCGACAAAATGTCTGTCAGAAGATCATCAAAAGCATTTTTTATTATTTAATAAACTACATTACTACTATTGTGTACTTTAGCAATGTTGTAGGATTTTACTTTTAAAAAAGCTTTTTTAAGGTCAGACACTGATACACAATATAGACAAAAGTATTGGGACGCCACTTTAATTACTGAATTCATGCTTTTCAGCCACAACGATTACTAACAGGTGTAATAAATCAGTCATGTAAAGGAAATGTTTGTTTATAAAGACATGAAGAAACTCTGGTGTCCTGCACTGACCCCTGACCTCCCGTTCACAGCTCTGGGATGAACCGGAACTCCGACTGAGACTCTCCTGACAGACATCACAAATTCCCACAAGTCTGGTGAGAAGCTTTTCAGTAGAGCGGCTGTTGTTTCAGTTGAAATGGTCACATTTTAATGGTCACTATTTTAATACAGTTTGTTTTTAAAACTGGGTGTCCGACAAGCTCACAATCAGGCGTCCACATACTTTTGGCCGCACAGAATCGTCCTCTTAATCACTCATGTTTCACTACAGATGCGTGACTGAAAATAAACAAGTAAACAAATTGCTGGACCACACAGAGAAGTCAGAACGGCTCAGTCGCTGGTTGGCGTTGATTCTGACGTCTGTGGAGCTGCGCCGGACAGATGCGACGCTGATCTTCTCTAAGCTTTTCTCTCTCAGTCTGTGATTGGACGGCGGTCCTGGCGAGCGTGATCACAGGCTCCGAAACCGCCAATGACATCCAGATGATGTTTAGATGAGTCGAGATTTGGTAGCTGAAGGCTGCAGCATATGCTGATTTTTTTTATCGACGATGGAAGCGGCGTCATCCTCGATGAGACCAGGTTCTGATCAGCCGCGTTTCTGTTCTCGTGGAAATAAGACACGGATGTTCGAGCGTCTCTCAGCGCGTCCATTCTTTAAATCAGGGTTTTTCAAGCGACCCACATTTTGTCCATGATTTTTCATGCGTCTTGCATCCTAATCTGGTCCCACTGTGGTTTACAAGACACAACAAACTCTGCTTTAAAGGACAATCAGGAAGGAAGGACGTGTTTGTTAGCTTCTGTGGCTGTGGGCGCTCACATGCCGATACAAACTTCTGCCAGGATTCGGTAATCCAACATTCGAATCTCAGCAGTGCTACCAGCCGGTCGGGCGTCTTTATAAACATGATTGGCTGAGGATGTCTGAGGTTGAGGGATGGCTGAAACAGCCCCGCCATTGGTAGGTGAACTTTTTACACGTAGCGTGACACCGCCTTTAATCCCCGTTCGTATTTAAACACGAGTCGGTTGAGGTGAAGGTGACTGAAGCTCCTGCCATTCTTGTGATATTTTGCTCTCAGTGTCCGGTGGAGAGCGCCACCACAGCCTCACCCTCACCGAAATGTGAAGTAGCCCGCAGGTACTGGGTATCAAGCGTTCTGAAAGATGGGTGTGTGGTATCTGCTGTAGGTCCTCGATGATCTTCAGGATGCGGTGGGTTCAGCGTGCTATATGGATTCCCGATGCAGGACGGCGTACTGGATTTACTGGATTTACTGGATTTGCTCTGTGGGATCGACGCTGAATATTGAAGCTTTATTGAAATATTACTCTCGCTCACAGGTTCCCCGAACAGATCTTTAATGAAGGAGCTCGATCGTAATAAACACAATCCGTCGTCTGTAACCGACTCCCCGCGGAGGTTCCAATTCATCACCCCGTCAAACCAGGCGCTTATGGACCTTGTTCTTACAGAACCGGCGACAAAACCAGTCAGAGGCGTGAGCTTCATTTTATAGAACAAATTTTATACATCAGCCGCCACGCCTACTAACCCACCGACCACCCGCTGATCCAAACGGTCTGTAGTACCACATTCATTCATTCACTCACTGTCCATTTAATCAGTACTTTATCCTGATCAAGGTCACAGTGGGTCCAATTTAATGGGCGAAAGGCAGGCGACATCTCTGACAGGTCGTCAGTTCATCACAGGGAAAACACACACACACACACACACACGCTGCATGTGTACTGTGGGAGGAAACCGGAGCACCCGAAGGAAACCCACACAGACACGGAGAGAACATGCAAACTTTACACAAAAAAGGACCTGGACCACTCCACCTGGGAATCAAACCAATGACCTTCTTGTTGTGATGTTCTGTTAGCAAGTTAGAAATATTTTTATTATGTCAGAAGCACTGATCTAGTGTAAAAAAAAACACTGTTAACATGTTAGAAACACCGTAAGCATGTCGGAAGCACTACTATTATGTAAAAAACACTGATAGCATGGTAAAAACGTTGTTAGCATGTTAGCAGCGCTTTTATTATGTTAGAAACACTGTTAGCATGTTAGAAACGCATTTTATATGTTAGAAACTCTATTAGCTTGTTAGAAACACTATTAGCATGTTTAAAAAACGTTATTAGCATGTTAGAAACGCTGTTTATATGTTAGAAACACTGTTAGTATGTTAAAAACCCATTTATGATGTTAGAAACGATGTGATGCTGCTCTGCTCTGAGGTTTGATGGGAGTTTTTGGAGTTTGAAGACGATCATTTGATGATAATTTAATGATTTATGGGTCGATAATTGAATCATTCTGATGTGATTAATGATCAGAATATTTGATATAAATCTCAAATATAACAGAGAATAAACGAGCAGATAAATAAAACTTGTCCATCACGGTGAGTCGGTGCTGCTGGTGATTGATGGTGATGATAAACTCGTGTTCTGCTCAACTGAATTTCTTTTGCCGTCAATTTTACTTTCATTCCTCCCCAAATTCCTTCAGTCGGCATGAAAAGGATTCTGCGTTATTATCATCATCACATCCAAAATCAGCTCAATCTGCACTGGGAATCTCAGGTCGGCTACCAGTCAGCTGGGCTCCCCCAGAGCCGTAGATAGAGAGAGTTGCGACACTCCTTGATCTCGCCGCTACGCGGTCACGTGGTTCATGTAACCCTCCAATAGTTCCAAACAAACCCGGCGCTGTCATGTTCTCATATGGGACAGGCAGCAGTGAGTGAAATATTAAACGCTAAATAATAAACATTTGTACAATTTCTGGGTATTTTCAACTGCGTTTACATTTACTGCATCTGCTTTAATATCAATTTGGTATATGAAGTGGAAGATTGATGTTTATAATGACTTAATAGGTCGTTCTTGTTAACACACAGTACATTATATTAGCATACATTACATCATGCCATATCATTAAGTAGTAGAGACAATATACAGTACAGAGATTAGACAGTTTTTTATGTTTTGTTTTTTACATAAACTAATCTCCCTTCACTTTCCTGAGGATTCATAATAATAATCATTTTGGTTAAACACTAAGCCATGTGGCTGGATTCATAAGGTTTACCTGCACTGAATGAACAGATTCATAAACACACTACCGTACCAATACCTTTAACATTATAGTGCAGGTACATGAAATAGCATTAATTCATGTCTTATTTCATGAGTAAGTAATAATTTATTCCTACATGTAATACATGAATTAATTCATAATTAATATGCACTAGTTCATTTTGTCTAATGTAAGTGGTGGACAAGGTACACAAACCATGTAGTTGAGTTGAAGTAGAGATATCCAAGGTAACATATTACTCCAGTAAAAGTAGTAGTAAAAGTAAAAATACTCTTTACCTCCACTAAAGTACTAAACTAAATTTACCTTCAAATGTACTTAAGAATGAAAGTAAAAGTATAATGATTTATTATGGCTCTGATGTTTTATTATCATTTCTGTAACAAGACTCTTGATTAATCAACTTTTAATTAATCAATTTTAGGTGAAAAGACTCTAGTGTCAATAATTTAGCTTAGCTGACTAAGCTAAATTCAGTTATACCTATTAATTAAGATAAACATGTAACATTTAGTGCTGAGCAAATGCTAAATAATAACAGTATTACGTATATTAATGACATCAAATTCATTATTTTTTTTAAAACAAAGCAACAAACAGCTAAAAATGCTTGATAAGTAGTGGAAATGAATGGGGCTCTATGGGATGTTTGGAACTATACAGAGCTCCACAACCCGGAAGCTGCACAGAAAATATGTCCCGCCCCCTTTCCAACGGTTCCCTATGGGAGTGTCGCCACTCTGTTCTCTCTACCGCTCTGGGCTCCCCTAGCAGGCACAATCGGCCACTAGTCTGCTGGGTGGGAAAAGACGTGACTAAAAGTGGGCGGGGTCTTCGAGGCTGTGTAAGGACCCTGGTTAGTAGCCCGAGGAAGGTGGAGATCAGCGCTTGACTCCCCGGGCGCGAGACCGACCTCATGCGCCGATCCACCAACGTACGTGCGAATAAGAAGGGGTCGGAGGGAGGGCGTGTCAGGAGAGTATACACTCCTCAGTACGCCATTGGGGTCTCCAGCAGAGAAAGAGGAACTGGCTACGACTAAACTGGAAGAAAAGTGTAAATAAAATGAGCTCAATTAAAATAGAAATATCGAATATTTTCCTTTATGCTTTAATCCACCTCATTAAGGTGACCAGAGGTGACCAAAAGTATGTGGACACTAATTAAAAGTCATTCATATTGTAGCTGTAACAGCTAAGATTTTGAAGTACGTCTGTAATTTGTGCCAGGCATCGATGATGGACAGGACGGCCTGGCTAGCAGTCAACAGTCCGATTCATCCCAGAGTTGTATAGTGGTGTTGAAGTCAGGGCTCTCCACATCAGGCTCATCAGTCCTGCTGGGATAGGAAAGGGCCTTCCCCAAAGCTCTGCCACTAAGTTAAAGTGTGATATTTATTTTATATAATTAAAGGTAAGAATCCTTGTTGCTGTGTGAACGAAAGTATTGGGACAGCCTAGTTTATTAACTCATCTTGTTCTTTATATCTGTATTTATTCAGCACAGACGGCTAAAAGGCGCCACAAATCCCGGCGGCTTCGTGCTTAAATCGCCGAAACGCTTCTCGCTTCTAGCCGACACGCAGCAGCTGAGGATTCTGGGAGCGGCGCTCAGCTTTTTCTCCAGTTTCCACACTTGCTCTAAAAATACGCGACCCTGCTTTGGCGTGCCGGCTGTTTTTAATGTGTGAACCAGGCTGTGTTCCAATAATTCATCCGTCGCTTCGTTATTTTAGTGGTAGTTGTTGCTGTTGTCGTCAGAGTCGCTAAAACAGCTCAGTAAGAGGTGAGAAGCTGCTCAGATGTGGGTGAGAGTGTCCACAGTCGAGCAAGTGTCACATCCTTGTCAGCTTTGTAATAAGTGCTATCAAAGCAGCCCTATTTATTTAATTATTTATTTATTCATTTTTCTTCCGGATTATATTTGATATGCTGCTTATTCCTGTAATTATAGAGTTTTACACTGTTACCAGTCAGTACATGAGACACTAGCATTCAGGATGAACGAAGCTCGGGTGGGTGGATCAGATTTTGGTCCCTAAACATTGGACGTGTCAACAGTGGTGATGAATCATGGGTAACCTGTAGTTACCTGTCCTGTCATGAACGGAACCAAAATGAAAAACATCACCTTTAAATCCTAATGAATGAATGAATAAATAAATAAATAAATTAATTAATGATTAAATTACTGAATAAATGAATAAATAATTAAATGAATGAATGAATAAATAAATAAATAAACAAACAAATAAATAAGTAGATAAATAAATGTAATACTGATTAAATAAATGAATAAATAAAAAAAATATATTATTTAATTAAATTAATAAATTAATTAATAAATGAATGAAAGATAAAGTTTGAGTTTGATGAGAGAATAAATCAAGAAATATTTAATTAAATTTAATAAATGTAATTGTAATTACATAATTTAATATCACATAATTAAATATACTGTATATCATTATATCATTTAATAAAATAAAGTTTATTATGAAATAAAATG